>NC_133434.1:37609275-37639141 GCF_011762505.2 Arvicanthis niloticus
GTTATGAAACAAGGTTGAGGATGCCTACTTTATAAAACTATGCCCAGGATGAAATGGTCCATAAAACCAAAACAGGATGCAGCTGGTCCTGGCTGGGACTCTAGCTCAGTTGATAGAGTGCTTGCCTTGTCCATACAAAGCCCTGGGTTCGACCCCCCAGTGCGACAGAAACTAGGCATCGCATCTCTAATCATAGCACTCGGGAGGAAGGAGCTGGAGGATCAGAAGTTCAAGGTCATCCTCAGCTACATAGCAAGTTTGAGGCCAGCCTGGGCTACATAAGACCCTGTCTCAAAACAAACAGACTGCTAGCTGGCACAGAGCTGCCGTTATAGCAAGTACTAGAAAGGACCAGAGGACTGAGCTAGGGTCCCAGAGAGAGAGAGCTGGGGAGTCTTGCTTCAGGCCAGGCAAGCTGTGCCCCAACCTGCCCTCCCCTCTAGCCCTGACTCCCCCATGTGACTGCCGGGAGGAAGACGTCACCAACCATACATCCACTACAGGCATTGTTATCGGCATCCACATCGGCGTTACCTGCATCATCTTCTGTGTCCTCTTTCTTCTGTTTGGCCAGAGGGGCAGGTGAGTTCTGAGTCTGGGGAGGAGCAGCGGCAGTAGAAGGTGACAGAGCCGGCACCTCAGTCCTTGTCTCCATCCCTGACGGTGCTTCCCTAACATTTGACTTACCTCTTAGGGTCCTCCTGTGTAAGGATGTGGAAAACCAGCTCTCCCCTCCCCAGGGTCCCCGGAGCCAGAGGGACCCTGGTATCTTGGCCCTGAATGGAGTGAGCCGAGGAGAAGGGGGCCAGCCAGGCCGAGATGAAAAGCATGTGGATGCCAAGGAGTTGGAGCAGCTGTTCCCCACCACTGGGTCAGCTGGGCAGCCAGCCAGGCCCACGGTGAGTGCCCACGCTCCAACCCATCTCCCTCAGTGTCTGACTCCCTCAGTGCTGCCCCTCCCTACATCTTGACCACAGGACATAATCTCTAACTCCTGTGGGTGCTGCTCCTCGGGTCCCGAGTCAGGCTGGGAGGCCTAGGGATGGCCAAGCATGTCTGGCTAGCCTGCAAGCCGCATGCTTCTGCACTTGAGTGCTGTCCCATACAAAAATCGTAAATTTACTAAAACAGGATGCACCTGTAATCCTAGCACTCAGGAGGTGACGGCATGAAAATCAGAACTTCAGGGTTATCCTCAGCTACATGGAGAGCAAGCCTGAGCTACATGATACCCTAAAAAAAAAAAAGTTTATGATTTCCAGTCTGGTGGTCCACACCTTTAATCCCAACAGGAACCAGAGGCAGGCGGATCCGCCAACTTGCTCTATATAGTTCCTGGCCGTCCAAGTGAGGCCCTTGAGGGGAAAAGAGAAAGAATTTTTTTTTCTGTCACTTCACTGACTAAATAGTCTCTAGTGTGATCTTTTTGATGACAGCACACTGCCGTGCCAAAAGTTTAGACATGTCTGCTGAACGTACACCCTGGGGTGGGATGGGTTCTGGTCCTATCCTCTGGCTCTGACACTGACTTCTGTATGTGACCCTGTCCTCCTCAGGATCCCGCAGCTCCTGCTCCATGTGAGGAGATCCAGCTCTCCATGGTGCAGCTTCAAGGCCTCAACCTTGTAGCAGGGAGGACAACAGAGGCCACGTCCCCCTGTGCAGGGCCTGGGCCTGTCCCAGCACCCCAGGATGTAGTCCCTGGCCTGCTCAGTGAAGGACAGACCGCCCAGCCTCCAGCAGTCCCAGCTGCCCAGTGAGCTTACTGGGGACAACAGCCAGCCAGTGTTGGTGTGGTCCCGAGGGGCGGTATCAGTGGGATTTGGATATCCTGGGAGCTCGCCAGCCAGCGAAGGACAGGGTTCTCAAACCACAGGAACCGATGGGTCCTACAAGCAAGGCATTCCCCCCTGCTCGAGCTAACGTCCCCTCACCAATGCCTGCTGCCGACAGGACTTATGGAAAAAACCGTTTTCCTTTAAACATCAAAATTTAAAAGTCAAAAAAAAAAAAGGAAGAGAAAGAAGAGAGAGAGAAGAAGTGAATTATACCCCAAAAATACGTCCCTGCTGTGGCTCGGCCCCTGATGCTGTCACCCTGCTCTGACCTTGTTTTCTCAGGATGGATTTTACCTGTTGTGATTCTCAGCACCTACCTCAGCCGGAATGAATGTCCTTGGGGGTAGCGGGGCAGTAGCCTCAGCCTCTACCCCACAGAGCCCGAAAGCACTCCTACCTCAAGTCCCTTAATGGGGACCCTCCTTCCCCCTATATTTCCCAGAGTAAAAGAAAAAGAAGAAAAAAGGAAAAAAAAAAGGAAAAAGAAAGAAAGAAAGAAAAAAAAAAAACTAACCCCTAAAAGAACCACTGTCCCAACTGCAAGTGTGAAAGAAACTGTCTACCTCAAGGCTCACGGCCCTCAGTGTGGGCCTGTGTTGTCACTGGACCCTCCCCAGCCTCCTCCTTCCCTAGCCTGGCCTATCTCTCCCCCCCAACAGAGGAGGCTGTAGCTAGGTGACCATGAGGGCTTACAGAAATAGAGATGAAACTGGTCAGAGAGAAAATGTAAAACCAGCCAAAACCAGCCAAAACCAAGAGGAAAGCTGTCCCTTGAAGTATAAGTTGTCCCAAACTATAGTCACATCCCTGCTCGCCAACGGTGTGTGTCCACCCTGTTCTGACCTCCTCAGACAAGCACTGGCCACATGGATCCCTATGGCTCTCCCTGCCTGGCTTTAGGGAAGGTAGGACATAACCTGGAGGCCTGTCTCCTGTTCTCGCAGACATGGGGCCCAGTCTCTGGAATGTATTGTGTGGTGTGGAGGGCGGTGCTGTCCCATAGAGGCACCCCAGCTTTCTGGGACCCAGGAAACCTGACCTACCCAGTCACCAAGGGTGGCCAGGAGTTATTTTTGTATGAGGTGTGTTTACGTTTTATTTCTCTTTTCTGTTGTATTGTTCTTTGAACTGACTTAGGTTAAAAAGTAAGAAACAGAAAGAAAGAAAAACCACAAATACCTATTTTTGGTTACACTCAGAAACATTTTTTTAAATAGCAGAAGAAAAACTTTTTTTAAAGAAAAAAAAAGGTTAAATGTATTCTTTAAAAAAAAAAAATGAGGTTAGAACATAAAGTCCCTGACCCCAAATCCTCTAGGGACTCCCACCCCGAACTCTAGAGAATTGGCGGAAAAGGTAGAATTCGTGGCGTTTTGGTAGAAACCTAGACTCTTGTTCACATGGACTTGGGAAGGGCAGTCTGTCCCTTCTCCCAAAAGGTAGGTGGGTTCTAGGCCTCTTCCCACTCTGAGCCAGTGTCCTCTGTCCCTGAGATGCTTCTCTGTGACATCCCATTTTCCTTCGGTCGGAGAGGTTAGGGGAGAGGGGACTGGCAGCCTCTTTGGCCTGACTTGGGTTTGTCATTTTAACTGAATAAAAGTACTGTTGCCAAAGTGAACATTGAGGTTTTTTTGTTTTTTTGTTTTTTTGATACACTGTCAGTTTCCGGGCCATGGGTGTCAGGGGGATAGGGATGGAGGAAGGACCCTCACAGGGTCAGAGCCTGAGATCCTAACAGCCAAACTGTCCAAATTGTGTGACCCACCCACAAGTGGGCAGAATACTTGCCTAGTATGCACAAGACCCTGGGCTCCATCCCCAGCACAGCACACACCGGGCATGGCGGTATGCAGCTACAATCCCGAAACTCAGGAGGTAGAATCAGGATGATAAGAAATGCAGAGTCCGGCTGGTGAGATGGCTCAGTGGTCAAGAGCACTGTCTGCTCTTCCAGAGGTCCTGAGTCCAATTCCCGGCAAGGCAACCACATGGTGGCTCGCAACCATCTGTAATGGGATCTGATGCCCTCTTCTGGTGTGACTGAAGACAGCTACAGTGTACTCATATACATTAAAAAAAAAAAAAAAAAAAAAAGACAGGCAGTGGTGGTGGCGCACGCCTTTATTCCCAGCACTTGGGAGGCAGAGGCAGGTGGATTTCTGAGTTTGAGGCCAGCCTGGTCTACAGAGTGAGTTCCAGGACAGCCAGGGCTACACAGAGAAACCCTATCTTCAAAAACAAACAAACAAAAAACAAAACAAACAAAAGCAACCAACTCCCCCCATGCCCATGACCACCTCTGGCCTACACACATACACAACCACATATGTACACACACATGCACACACACTAGCATCCTGCCAGTATCACCTGGGAGTTAGGGGGAGGAGGTTCAGATGTTCTGGGTCATCTTCAACTATATAGAGAATGTGAGGCCAACCTGGGCTAGAGACCTGGCAAAAATGAAATAAGAGGTGGCAGGTGAAATAGTTTGTCAGGTAAGGAGATTTGGCACCAAACCTGATGACCCTGGGACCCACATGGTGGAAGGAGAGAAGTGACTCCTGCAAGTTGTCCTCTGCCCTCACAGACACACTATGGCAGCGAACATGACATAAGTTGGGGCAGGAGAGCAGCAATTATGGCCGAAGCTATTTGGCCTGGCTTCCCTGGAGCCTCTGGTCCTAGCCTGGCAGCACTTAAAAAGCCAGGCTGGGACAAGAGGCCTTTGCTGCCACCTTGTGGAACCAATGAACACTACATTGAGTAGTATGATGGGTTTGCCTTATTAACACCAGGAGCAAATCAAAATGTGCTTTGCTCTCTGTAAGAGAGGCACAGAGCGAGCCTCTATGAACTCACAATACACATAACTCACAAGGATCAGAAGACTGTCTTGGATGAAAACCAGTAGCACTCTGTGGAAAGAGACGCCGTAATCTGGATTGTTGAAGTGGTAGATTACAGAAGTCTTTGTGGAGGAATAGAAAAGACAGGGAGAGCATTCAGGACAGAAAGCAGGACAGAAGCCAAGGTTGGAGGTGTGGCAGCAGGAGGAGGTAACCGGGCAGCCAGGAGGGTGTCATTCGCTGCGTGGGGCTTGGCGCTTGGACACACAGAGGGAACACATGTAAGTGGAATGACTACTAGGCTTCCACATCACGTGCTCTTTGCATGGTTGGTGCCCGGGATCTCCTCAGGGAAGAAGTCTTATGTCCCAGTAATAATGATGACAGCAGTGTTTTTGGTCCATGTGTTCACTTACTGTGGAAGAGCACAATGCATATGTGCACGTGTGAGGGTCACAGGACCACTAATGGAAATCTGATCTCGCCCATGTGAGCCCCAAGGACTGAATTCAGACCTTAATCCGATTTAAAAACCAGGTGCCCTTATCAGTTGAAGAAGCCAAGTCCCAGAGAAGTGAGGGGAGGATCTGGGGCCTGACGCCCAGATTCCTTGTCCTAAGCAGGCTGCTGCCTGGACCTGTGCGTCCAGAAGGAAACCCGAAGCATGGACTACAAGTGACCGGAAATGGAGTTGGTTTTGCTTATTATAATTTTTCGAGTTTCTAATCACATGATCTACCCCTTTCTCTTCCTCCCTCTAACCTTTCCCCTGTATTTCCCTTGTTCTCTTTCAAATTCATGGCCATGTTTAACTGTTGGTGTCTGTGTGTGCGTATGTGTGCATGTCTCATATTCCTAAATATATAAATACAACCTGCTCATTCTGTATGTCTCCTGTGTGTTGTTTGTTTGTTTGTTTGTTTGTTTCAAGAATGAGGAGATCCTGGCCTATCTGACACACTTCCTGTCCAAAGAACTGTTAACTATATCATAAAATGGGACAGGGAACCTGCCATCAATTCATTGCCCCAGAACATGCCAGGGGACAATGTTTTATGCCCATAATTCAAGGTGTCCTCACAAGAGGCAGGGATGGTTAAGAGGACCAGCTAAGGTTTATAATTCTGGCTCTGTCACTGCCCAGCTGAGTGACTGATGGACACACCCTGATCTCTGTTCTAATTTCCTCCTGCACGGTGCTGGAAGAGCAAACTAGTCAGAGTGCAGGAGGCTCTCCGGGCGAGCACACTGCCATGGTTATTAACGAGGAAACAGGCTAATGCTCTATTTCCGTCACCAAGCTATCGAAGACAAGCCCGTGGCCTCTCCCTGGCATGCTTTGCAGCAAGACTTCTGGGCCTTCCTGCGGGCTGTGCCTTCGGTCTGAAACGTCCAGCATCATGGTCTGGGGAGATCTTTTTCCGTCCTCTCCAGCTAGAACCACTTTTGTGCCTTCCGATGCTTAACTCTCTCATACTGAACCTCTCCCGGGAAATGCTATAACACAATGGGCTCATCCATAACTGCTCCGGAAACTTAGGGTTCAATTTCCCAAAGGCCTCAGAGGGCCTTTGTCACATACGATCTGACTGAGGTAGCAGTCGATGGATGCCCAGTGGAAACCTACGGAATAAGAGAAAAGAAAGATAGAAGGAAAGGGGGGGAAAAGCAGAAGATGAACACTAGCCAAGAGTGACCGAGGCTGGGCTATCAGTACACGCCTTTAGTCTCAGCGTTCCGGAGAATAGGCAGGCTGCTCTCTGTAAGTTCAAGGCCAGGGATATAAGTCCCAGGCCAGTAAAGGACTGTACAGTGAGATCTTGTCTCTCAAAACAAAAGACAAACCTGAGCTGAAATGGTGGCGCACCCCCGACCCCTGTAGTTTCCGCCCTGGGCTACATAGCAAGACCACATTTCCAATAATAATAATAATAATAATAATAATAATAATAATAATAATAGGATTGGAGACATGGCTCAAGAGTGAGAGTGCTTCCTGAGCAGTCATGAGAGCCAGAGTATCCAAGTAACAAGCCTGCATCCCACATACACATACGTGCAGACACACATGTACATACACAGAGATGTGGGCATACATAAATATTTAAAAGTAAAAATAAACAAATAAGCTTGCTTCCCCTACTAAAGGTGTGGCAGCGGTAGGATAGACACTTAGCGTGTGCAGTTTGTGAAGCCTTGGGTTCCAGCCCCAGCTACTGTCTAACTTCTTAAAGGGACATTCACAGTTTAACACAGCCCACCCCCAACCTCAGCTCCCTTCAGTCCTCCAGGGCATGAAAACAGACTTTGAGAGTCTCAGTGCAGCTCCAGGCTTGACCTTTGCCCCTCCGAGGATTTCTTCAACCGGTGGCGATCATAACCAGACTTAAATAGCTGCTTTGTGAAGAGATCAAATGAGGACCTAACTAGGAACTTCCAGGCACCTGGTGCAGCGTAGGCACTCAATAAACCTTCTTTGTGATGATGGTGACTGGTTGGGTAAGTCTAAGGATTCCAATTGGAATATAGCTCAGGGCGAAAGGGCTTGCCTAGTGTGCAAGAGGCCCTGGGTTCGACCCCCAGCAGCAGGGGGTAAAACGGAAAAAGATATTGCAGACATGTGACAAAGGACTATGCCCCGGTACTGTTCTCCCGGCTTGGCTGTTCTTGAATCCAGCCCAGCAGTCACACAAAGGCCACAATGCTTTCTCTTGGCCTCCCCCTCTTCCTGTTAAGACACAATAAAGGACTCTGCCTGATTAGAGGAAGCAGATATACAATTAATTTCAATTTTAGACCCTCCTCCTACCTTTCAAGAAGAATTCCATACCTATTCCAATTTACACACTGAACAAACATAGGATTTTCCAGTGGGTTCTGTAGTCTTTGAAGTGACCAGACAGACTATTGATTTATTCCAACTAACCTCTTTCTTTTGAACCCAGAAGGGTCAAGGTTAATTATATAATAAAACACACTGTGCCAGCTGCCTTCTGAGGGCACAGGGAGTCCCCACTCCCTTTCTGAGCCAGAAGAGGTAGATCGGATTTCTGATTCCTTCCCCTCCATTCATTTCCTTCATCAGAGCCCATTAAGAAGAAGAAGGGGTGGGGGATGGGAATGACCTCTCATTTCCTCCCTGAGAGATAAATTTTAATTTTCTGAAAAGCAACAAAGGGGTGTGAGCCATGTGCTTACACTCTTTCCGCAGAAAAACCTTGCTGGGCACCCCTGTCTTAGAGTTGGCAGAGAGGTGGGTAGGGTAGCTGAGGGTTACAGACTCCTGAGCCTGGAGTCTTTATCTCCTACGAAGTGGAATACTGTCCTCCACAGGGACCCTGCTGGTGCTGTTACCACAACCAAGACTCCACTAAGGCTGACAAGACGGGTCGCAGGCTACTCACACACATGCTCAGCCTTCAGTGGCCACTGAGATGGGCAGTGTATGTAGCATGACCATTGCTTGATGGTCCCTGTGGCTCACTTGCCAGCCAGCCCAGCCTACTTGGTGAGTTCCAGACTAGTGATAGACTCGTCTCTAGATAAACAGACAAACAAACAGATGGTGAAATAAAATAAATGTCAGGCACAATGGTTAACATTAACCTGGTGTTAATCCTGGCACTCTGAAGGCAGAGGCAGGTAGATCTCTGTGAATTCAAAGCTAATTTACACCACAAACTAAAGACCAGCTAAGGCTACAGGAGGGAGATCCTGTCTCAAAAAACAAGACCAAAAAGCCCAGATAGCTCAGCTGGTAGAACATTGGACCTTGCTGATGGCTGGAGGAGACTTTGAGGTGGGGGGGGGGGGGTTGGAGGGGGTAATCTGATCAAAATGCATTGTGTATAGCTATGAAATTCTCAAAGAACCAATTTTAAAAGTAAATAAAATAAATAAATAAATAAGGCTGGTGAGGTGGCCCGGAGAGTAAAAAGCATCTGTCCATCTGAATTCAACCCCTAGAACCCACAGGGAGAAGAGAAGCAGAACTGTGGGGAGAGAGACGGCTGCCCTTTCTCCTCCATCTTACTTGTATGCATATGAGAGTGTGCACCTCGGAACAAGCACACGCTCACGCATACAAATAATGAGGATGAAGATAATGAGCTAAATTAATTTTTTTCCCAAGATGCACAGTGAATGCTTGAGGAACAATATGTGAGGTTGACCCCTGACCCCTACATACACGCGTGCACCAGCACATACAAAAATTGTCTTTTTTTTTTTTTTTTTTCCACCCACATACTCCCAGCCCCAGGGAGAGAACTCAGTTAACCTGCTACATTTTATGTCTGCGAAGTTTTATAAATACCCACGTGTTGAACGACTGGCCGAAGGGCTTCTAGAAAGTTAAGGGACCTTAGAAGGCAGAGCCTAGAGAACGGAAGTTGCATCTCAGGGACGGTGTTTCTGAAAAAAAAAAAAAAAAAAAGCTTCCGGTCTCTGCAGGCTGGCCTTCTTAGGGTTTGAGCACAGTTCCTTCCTGCTGTCCCGAGCTCATCCCGAGCTCGCTCCAGCCTGAGCTCATCAGTGACCCTTGAGTCTTGAACCGGAAGCCCTCCCTCCAGCTCTGCCCAGAAAGTTGAAATAGAATGATGCTCTTTTCCTTCCCGTTGCTTAAAAGCAAACAGATTTTAGAAGGTGGGCGGCCTTGGAACGCCTGGCAACACGGTCCCACAGAGGCAGCCACGTCGCGGCTCTGAGGGAGAGAGACAAGACGACAGACAGATGCAGATGGGTGGAAAGGTGGATCTGATCCTCTCCTACGTGTCCAGCCCAGAGGAGAGTCCGGAGTTTTCCCCTGGGACTGACTGAGGATGCGGGGATGGAGTGTGACTGGTTGGGACCACTAGGGACCAGCGTCCCACCTGAAGCCCCAAATGTGGAGATTTCCCACCGCTTAGCGCCTGATGTAAGTGAAGATGGGACCCCTGGAGAACCACTAAACCCTGTAGTGGCTGCATCTGAGGACGGTTCTACCGTAGCCACGGTGTCTGCCCCGAGGACGGAGGCCCAGCATCTGAGGAAGGGATGCAGATTCCAGAAGATGGCCGCAGGTTGTCCACTCCTCCCCAAGTCAGCCCAGGTCCCCCTGCCGCCTCCTTAGCTCCCTTGGAAACTGTGGGCCAGACTCGAGAAGTCCAGGCACGTGGGGCGTCAACAGTGCCGTCGAGGAGGAATAAGGAGAGCCTTCTCTGGACAGGGCGAAAAGCGTGAAGACTGGTGACTGAGCCACCCTCGGGCTCCAACACATCCTCTGCCCTCGTGGTCTGGGATCCTGGCAGGAGTGGGAGACACCGCGAAGTAAAGAACATCTTTCATTGGCCAAAAAGAATATATTCTTCTTAAAAAAACTAAAGACGGTTATGTGAGGACTCTGGAAGCTGAGGCAGGAGAATGGATCCAGGTCAGACTTAATACATGGTACAACCTTATCAAGAAGGAGGAGGAGGAAGAGGAGGAGGAGGAAAAGAAGGAGAATGAGGAGAAGAAGAAGAGTAAGTGTCCATTGTACCATCACAAAGCCCCCTGTGAAGAAAGCACAATTATTCCCAGTCTACAGATGAGAACATTGAGGCCTCTCGAGGTTGTGTGACCAGGCAGCAGGCTGTGACATTGGTTATCAGGTCCTCTTTTTTGTCATCAGGCTCCCTCTGTGCTTACTCTTGCAATGGATGTGAGGAGGTTTTAGATGGAGTTTGTCTCTGTGGGCCAGCTTTGGAAATCAGGGCCTGGTGAATTCATTACTGTTAACTAATTATAATACTTCCTATGTCATCCCTATGGTGTCTTCATTAGTGTCTTCATTAGTGATCCCTGATCCAAAGTCAAGTCAAAACTCTCCCTCCAGCTGGCCACACTTGTGCCAGTTGCAGGACTTCCTCCCCACCCCCCACCCCTGCTTGTTTTCCAGGATGTTTTCAGATGGTACCAGGTCTGCCATCTCCAAGAGTGGCTCGAGTGTGAACGTTCCTTCCAACTGACCAGGGTCAGGGGTTTGGGGCATAAACAGCTCGGAAGTCTGCTACATCCTCTTTGACGGGTTACATGTGGACTGTCCTAGTGGCAGCTTGTGACCCAGGATCACCAGCCAGAGGCTTCACCAACCTGAAGGGTTAGGCAGAAATTACCTCCTTCCAATGGGAATTAGCATTAGCCACGGGGAAACAGTCTTTGAGACTCTGACACAAAGGGTGAGCATAGGAGAGAGTCTACCTATTCCAGCCTGAGACGTGGCGTCCGGTCCTTTCTGGAACATTCTGTGTTTGCTTCAAGGCCGGGCACCCACACCTCGCTCTTTTTTGTTTGTTTGTTTGTTTTTCGAGACAGGGTTTCTCTGTGTAGTCCTGGCTGTCCTGGAACTCACTCTGTAGACCAGGCTGGCCTCGAACTCAGAAATCCACCTGCCTCCGCCTCCCGAGTGCTGGGATTAAAGGTGTGCGCCACCACCGCCCGGCCACACCTCGGTCTTAATAAGGCCTTCATGACTATTGGGCAGTCTGCTCCCACCACCCTTCACATGTATGGCTCCCCCTCAGATCTAGTGCTTAACAAGTTCTCGATGGGGAAGGACTCTGGCTCTGTTAGAGAACTTGCCCGCTAGCATGCACGAGGCCGTAGTTACGTTGGAGCCATGCATGTCCAGCAGTTCGACTCCTAGGTATGTATGTGAACGTACATGTTAACGCATGTGACTGCGTGGATGTGAGTATATATATATATGCAGGCAAGTGGGTGTGTGAATAAGCACCTGCATGCTATTTACAGAAACGTGTGTGTGCAAGTGTGCTTACATGGGTATGTGGCTGTTCGCATATAAGGATGCATGTGTGAGTGTTTGGATGGGCGGGTGTGTCTGTTGTGACAGCGTATGCAGCCCCTCAGCCCTTGACCTTGCAGTATGGCTCTGTCTCTGCTGCTTTTGTCGCCACGGGAAGCCTGTCTGAGGCAGGCCCCGCAGAATGGACAGCCTTGTAGTCACCAAAGGCCAGTGCGGTTCTTACAGACGGAGTGCACTTCGGTTCTGCCGCTCTCTGATCTCTACTCCCTGGAGCCTAGCGCTTAGCATCATGAAATGTCAGAGCCTGGGGCACAGCGGGTGGGGGTGTCAGACTATCTAACTCACCGGACAAATAGGGAGGCCAGGCCCTAGTCAGGTCCCTGCTACTTAAACGCTCAGGACTGCGGAGGCTACACAACATTTAGCCCCCAGCTAGCTGAGAACAGCACCTCCCTGGTCTCTTCTCCCTCCTGTCACAACCCGGAGTCTTTTATCAGCCACAGACTCTGCAAAACTGGCCTCCCTGGGACCTACAGCTCCAGTCCTCAGGCTGGGAAACGGGGTCCAGCAGGAGAGACATGGTTGCAACATGACCAGGCTGTACCCTTCTCCATCACTGGGAACGTGACCAGGCTGGACCCTTCCCCATCGTCGGGAGCGTGACCAGGCTGTTCCCTTCCCCATCACTGGGAACGTGACCAGGCTGTACCTTTCCCCATCACTGGGAACGTGACCAGGCTGGACCCTTCCCCATCACTGGGAACGTGACCAGGCTGGACCCTTCTCCATCACTGGGAAGGTGACCAGGCTGTACCCTCTCCATCATCGGGAACGTGACCAGGCTGGACCCTTCCCCATCACTGGGAACGTGACCAGGCTGGACCCTTCCCCATCGTCGGGAACGTGACCAGGCTGGACCTTTCCCCATCACTGGGAACGTGACCAGGCTGGACCCTTCCCCATCACTGGGAACGTGACCAGGCTGGACCCTTCCCCATCACTGGGAACGTGACCAGGCTGGACCCTTCCCCAGCATCGGGTCTGAGAACGCTGGTCTGGTGCTGAGCAGCTGTGGTCTATGGTAAGGCGGTTTTTTTTCAGTCTGTGCCCTAGAACTTGAATAATATGGAGACCAGAATGGACGGGTTTAAACACCACTCGCCCGACATATAAAAAGGGAATTATCGCTGACTATTCTGGAGCACAATTGTCGTGATATCCCAGAGTGCACACGAAGTGCAATGCACCCAACAAGCATAGTCCCCCATTTATTAAACCTTGTTACCAACATGCAAGCAATCGCACAGCAGCTCTAACATTAGACACACATTAAATGTAGCCTTGTGGAAACAAGGCCTCAAAAAATTGGTTTAAGACTCAGAGTTGTTCCTCTCCACGGAAATCTTTAGTAAAAGGCGAAAGATTTATACGATCTGAAGAGAAACCAGAGTATGCCGGCGTGTGCTGTCACTCACAGGTCGGGTAGGAACTCCTCCTAGCACAGTGATGGTGTCTACTTGACTCACGAATACTCTAGCTAAAAAGAACCGCTCTTCTTCTTTTATAAATGTAGTCTAACTTTCACGGAGCTATTGTTAGAACAACCTATTAATTTTTCGTTATGTTGTTGTATTGTGCGCAATGTTCTCTGGGTATGCAAATATATACCGGCCCCGCCCTGCGGACGTGGGCGGGGCAGTGCCTCCACGCAGTGCCCGGCCGGGCCACCAGAGGGCGACGCCGAGAGCTGGCTGGGGAGTTCCAGTCTGAGACTCAGATTTTATGGTCTGTGTTTTTCTGTACATCTACATTTTATTCGCTTAAAGCCTGCGTTTGTTTTGTTTTTTACTTTTGTGATGCTGCTGAGGATTGGAGATAGAGCCTCACACGCACCAGACAAGCACTTTACAACGAGTTATATTCCTAATTACTGCAATAAATTCGAACAAGAACATAGCGTTCAACTGTGGGTACAGTAAATTCAGGGTCCCGGCTCTTGCTTTAGTGAGAGCGAGGGGTGGGTTTAAACAGTGTACCGCTCTCCTGTTTCTTGGGTTGCACGGCGAGCATCTGAGTAGCTTGTGGTTGTGTGGATTTAAAGTCGTGCGCTCAGCGCTTCACTTGTCTCTGCTTTCTTGTCTGTCTTTTAGAGTCTGTGACCACACTTGCTTTAAAATTGGAGCTTCCGCCGGGCAGTGATGGCGCACACCTTTAATTCCAGCTCTTGGGAGGCAGAGGCAGGCGGATTTCTGAGTTGGAGGCCAGCCTGGTCTACAGAGTGAGTTCCAGGACAGCCAGGGCTACACAGAGAAACCCTGTCTCGAAAAAACCAACCAACCAACCAACCAACCAACCAACCAAACAAACAAACAAACAAAAAAGGGGGGAAAAAGGAAAAAAAAAAAGAAAAAAATTGTAGCTTGCATGCTAGTTCCGGTCTCCTGTTGGCCACATTACTGCTGTGGATAAGATCTTGTGGGTCTCTGACCCTGAACTTTTAAGATTCATTCTCCTTTCCCAGGTGGGTTCAGTGGCACCCAGGACCTGCCCACCCTGACCCTGAATGGAAACCAGTGCTTTTTCTGTATTTGGAAACAGTCTTGCTATGTGACTCGGGTTAACCTCAAACTCCTCCTGCTCTTACCTCAGTCTCTCAAATCCTGGGATCACAGGCACGCACCACCACACCCAGCGCTGGCCACCTCTCCTTTATGGGGAGAGCAGTCCAGTCTCACTGTCAACACGTGAATCAACAGTCCTCGCCTCTGGGTAGACGGCTTTGGAGCTCTTGGTTTGACAGAAAAGTGACAGCCAATGTCCCCTTGTGACTGCAGGGCCCTTAAAGCCTTAATGCATCTGGGAACTGAATGTTGTTGGGAGGCAGGTTCAGCACACTCAGCACCTGAATTATTTTTTAAGCATTTCATATTTTAATTTTTATTTTATTTATTGTTTGTTTGGTTTGGTTTGATTTTCGAGACAGGGTTTCTCTGGCTATTCTGGAACTCACTGTGTAGACCAGGCTGGCCTCCAACTCAGAGATCTGCCTTCCTTTGCCTTGGGACAGCTGGGTTAAAGGTGTGCCACCACTGCCCAGATTGTTTAATTTTTATTTTATCTATATGACTATTTGTATACAGAGGCCTGAAGAAAGCATCAGATCCCCTGGAACTAGAGTTAGAAACAGTTTTGAGCCACCACGTGGGGGCCAGGAACAGAATCCTGGTTCTCCATAGGGCAGCAGATAATCCTAACCATCCAGCCATCTTCTGAGACTTCTTATTGTGTTATTTTAATTAATTACCTTTAAATGGTTAGCATGGCTAATGGTTACAGTGTCAGACAGTGTTGACTCAGTCGTGTTTGGGACTTGGTTTTTTACTTCAGAAAGGGGCTGGAATATTGGATTTTCCCTCACGGGAAGAACGGACAGAAGTTGAGACCCTCTCTTCCAAAATTAGGTTTGAGGAGTACTAGGAAAGTATGCTGAGCTAAGACCTTTGGGAGGAAAAAAAAAAAAAACAAAAAAACAGCTTGTACCAGGTGTGATGGTGGATGCCTTTAATTGCAGCACTTGGGAGGCAGAGGTAGGTGGATGTCTGTGAGTCTGAAGCCAGCCTTGTCTACAGATCGAGTTCCAGGTCAGCCAAGGCTACTCAGAGAAACGGTTTTGAAAAACTGAAAACAAAACACAGCTTGCACATGGATGACACTCTGAGGTCTCCCTCGCCCCCCTCTAACATGTATGTGTGTGTCACTGTGCATGCACGTGTAGACCCCACAAGGTCAATTCAGAAGACGGTGTCAGGAGTTGCAGGAACACAGGGGTCTGTGATCTGTCTGCCAGATCAGGACTGAGCCTGGGTCCTCTGCAAGAACAGTGAGTGAGAGCTCTTAACTGCTGACCCAGCTCTCTACCGCTCTGCCCTCTTTAATGTTTTTCAAGATATTATTGGGGGTGGAGTGCACACGCTGCGCTGCATGTGTGGAGGTCAGAGGTCAACTGTGGGAGTCAGTGCTTTTCTTTTACCACGTGAGTTCCAGGGATCAAACTCAGGTCATCAGGCTCAGCAGCAAAGTGCTTTCGATGCTATCTAGGGACGCAGGAACCGATTCATGTTCTCTGATTAGAGAGAGACAGGAAAGAAATGTCATCATAAGTCTTGGGGACATCCAGCAGGGCCATCATATGATATCAGGGAATTTGATGTCCCACACCCCCCCCTTGGGATTTTCAGTCTCATTAGTAATAGAATTAAGACCAGACACAAACAGAAGCTCGGGCAGTTTAAAAGAAAAGTGTCAGGGCAGGCAAGCTGTAAATCTTCCAGCTCCTTGGAGGAGGGGAATGGAGGCTATAAGCCAGCAGCTGACAGCAGGCAGCTACAAGACTGGAAGGAGAGCTTTGAGGAAGCATAAAACACCAGCTAAGAAGCTTAGGCTTACTTAGGCTCTGGACAACAACAGGAAGAACAAGAGAGAGGACAAAAGAAACAGTTATAAGAGGCAGATGCTTGCAGCCAACCATTGGGCTGAAGGAGTTGGAGAAGGAACTGAAGGAGCTGAGGGGGTTTGCAGCCCCATGGGGGAGCAACAGTGTCAACCTGCCAGACACCCCAAAGCTCACGGGGACTGGACCACCAACCAAAGAGTACACATTGGAGAGACCCATGGCTCCGACAGCGTATGTGGCAGAGGTTGGATGGCCTTGTTGGACGTCAGTGGGAGGAGTGGCTCTTGGGCCTGAGGGTGTAGGGAAATGCCAGGGCAGGAAGACGGAAGTGGGTGTGTGGGTGGGGGAGCACCCTCATCGAGGCAGGGGGAAGGGGATGGGATGGGGGTTTCCGAAGGGGAGACGTGGAAAGGGGAAAACAATTGAAATGTAAATAAAGAAAATATCTAATTAAAAAAAAAAGAAATAGTTACAGTCACAACTCAGAAAGGTAGACAGACATAACCCAACATCCTTCCAGCTCCTACTGTCTGCACTAAAGGGATTCAGGGAAAGAAAGGCATCGAATTGTAAAGTGAACCCTCCTTCCTAGGGGTGGTCCTCTACCCAGGTTCCTGACCTGGCCCTCTCAGGGGCCACTTTTCTATGTATGTAAAACAAAAGAAAAGGCTGTATGCTTTTCTCCTACTCATCTTTTGATTAAAAAAAAAGATTTATGCATTTATGTGCATGGGTATTTTGCCTGCATGTGTATATGTGGGTCACTGTGTGCCTGGTGCCTTTGGGTGGCAAACTTTTTTTTTGGTTTGTTTGTTTGTTTTATTGAAGTTATGATGAATGGTTATAAGTCACCATTCTTTTTTGTTAGTTTGGTTTAGCTTCTTTAGTTTTTTATTATTTTCGACTAGGGTTTCTCTGTGTAGCTCTGGCTGTCCTGGAACTCTCTGTAGACCAGGCTGGCCGCAAACTCAGAGATCCACCACCACTACTGATTTAATACTAATTAAATCACCACTGACTAATTTAATCCTTAGGCTGTGAGATTTTTATTCATTGACTGATAATAATTATTTTGTTTTTGCCCCCAGACAGCTCTGGGTGGAAACATCTTAAAAGCCTGCAGGATCCAGGGGATCAATGGTTTAGGAAATGTTGTCTTGTCTGCTTTAAGAGCTGGCCAGGTACCAGAAGCTCCGGGAAGAGTTCGAGGCTTGCCTGGTCTGCAGAGCAATCCACAAAACCCAGAAAAAAAGTAAAAATAAAAAAGCCCAAGAAATGGGCAAATTAGGCTTAATCCAAGTAAAAAGTATGATTTATTCTACAATTCAGAAGTAAAAACCTTACATACGTATGTGTATACATATGTATGTATATAAGCACTTATACATAAAATATTGCAAAATGCATAAAATCTACAAACCTGGGTAATAAAGCTAACACCAATAGTTCTCCCAGAGAGCAACTCCATAAGACACAGCATTTCTATTCTTATACACGGCATGTGGAGCCTTGTCGGAACAAGGCCTCAAAAAATTGGTTTAAGACTCAGAGTTGTTCCTCTCCACGGAAATCTTTAGTAAAAGGCGAAAGATTTATACGATCTGAAGAGAAACCAGAGTATGCCGCTGGGACAGTTAGTACGCTTCTAGGGTAACAGCACCTCCTAGTCTACTAATGGTGACTTGTACATTTGAACCACCGTCACCTACGGAAATCTCCTCATGACCGTTTGGAGTAATATTTCGTTCTTGGTTTTAAAAACTTCGAGAAACGGGAGATCTTGTCACGAAAATGTTTGCACGAGCCGCGTTGTGTTTCGGGTATGTAAATGAGCCGAGTAATCGCCCTAGCGATTGGCCCTGTTCCTGCAGGGGGCGGGGCGGAAGCGTGCGCCTCCTGCTCACCCGAGTGGCGGGGTTTGCACCTCCGCACACTGGAATTTGAATACGGTTTCTTTTAAATAAAGGAGGCTTCCAATGGATTAGACGGCGATGACTTGTGAAGGACGGAGGAATAACCTAACTGACAGACTCCCTGTTCTGAGGGTGGGATTGGCACGGGAGCACAGGGTGTGCGCGCGCGCGCGTGTGTGTGTGTGTGTGCACGTGTGTGTGCACACGCGAGTGTGTGTGTGTCCACGCGCGCACTGCGGAGCCAGACGTCCTGGAGCAGGCGATTGTGAGCTGACACACATAAGTGCTGGGAACTGAACTCAGGTCTTCAGGAAGAGCAAGCAGCAAGCACTCTGGTGGTGCTGGTGGTTTTTCAAGACAGGGTTTCTCTGTGTAGCCCTGGCTGTCCTGGAACTCACTCTGTAGACCAGGCTGGCCTCGAACTCAGAAATCCGCCTGCCCCTGCCTCCCAAGTGCTGGGATTAAAGGTGTGCCCCACCACTGCCCGGCATAAAATAATTTTTTAAAAAAGACTTTTTGTCTTGATATCTTGTCGTATTTGTGGATAGTATGGAACTTACTTTTAATTGCACTTATTTAACTTATGCGTCTGTCTGTGTCTTTGCGTGGGCATAGGTACCACATGTATGCAAGTGCTTTGGGAGGCCAGAAAAAGGCTTCAGAAGCCTTGGAACTGAAGTTACAGGCTATCATGAGCTGTGTCATGTGGATGGCTAACAACTGCCTATAACTCCAGCCCTAGAGGGATTGGATGCCTCCAGCCTCGCGGGTCATCTACAACTATAGACACATACATACATATAATTTGAAATAATAATAAATATATATGTATGTATTGGGGTTTGTTGTTGTTGTTGGTTTTTGTTTTTGTTTTTTGTTTGTTTGTTTGTTTGTTTGTTTTGGTTTTTCGAGACAGGGTTTCTCTGTGTGGCCCTGGCTGTCCCGTAGACCAGGCTGGCCTCGAATTCAGAAATCCACCTGCCTCTGCCTCCCAAGTGCTGGGATTAACGGCGTGTGCCACCACTGCCCGGCCTAAATAAATATAGTTTTAAAAGGAGCTTTCCTGTGTAAATCTAAAGTCTAAGCTGGTTTATGAGGTTCAGGTTTGGAGCTGAGAAAGTGCTGATAAAATCAAAGTCTGCATAGTCTCTGGTGTTAAGCAGTCATGGCCCATTTCCTGTTTGACACATGTTGAGGGATCTCTAGGGATCAGAACTGTTGTCTAAGCGGGCAGTCTTCCCTGGTTTTGTTCCCTGGTTTTGACCCTCAGCCAGCAAGAAATGTCAACCAGATCCTGGAGGGAGTGGCTTCTTTCCCTTCCACGTCCTCTGAACTTTCCCTGTCGTTTTTTTCCTGCCTTGTGTAAATCTACTTTTCCTTCTTGTAGTTTTCCCCACTTGAGTGACTGCTTTGGTGGTCACAATTAAGGACCAAACTTACCTCAGAGCAGCCAGGCTCTGCTGGCCCGGCGCCTGGGCAACTGCCTGAGGGCTTCCTTGCTGCCTTCGTGGTGTTCTTAGTAACTTTATTCAGCACCAGGATGGAACTGCCACCTCTCTGTGCTCACAGCTCTCTGTGCTGAGCTGAGGAGCAGCGCTTCCTAGTGAGTCTTTTTTTTTTTTTTTTTTTTTTTTTTTTTTTTTTTTTAAACTTTTTATTTACTTTATGTGTATGAGTACACTGCAGCTGTCTTCAGACATCGGATCCCACTACAGATGGTTTTCAGCCACCACGTGGTTGCTGGGGATTGAACTCAGGACCTCTGAAAGACCAGTCAGTGCTCTTAACCACTGAGCCACCTCTCCAGCCCCCTAGTGAGTCTTTAATGTCCCTGTATTTTCATTCTGCTCCAAGCTGCTCCAAGTTTCCAGTAGGAATTGTTTTGATGAAACAATTTCACTCTGTTTCTAGGTTTCTGGACGTGATCATTGGGTTTGTTGTTGTTGTTTTGGTTTGTTTGTTTTAGTCAGGAACTCTCTGTGTAGTCCTTGGGGCCGAGAAGGTCTTATGTAGACCAGGACGACACTGAACTCCTGATCACCTCACTTCCACGCTGGGTTGCTGCAGGAGATGCCTTTAAAAAAAAGCTTTAAGTACGTGGTCTGCCTTGACTTTGAGGTAGAAGTTGGAGTGTAGTCCTTTTTTTAAATTTCTAGAACAAACAAGTAAAATTTGCGAGTTATTTCTGAAGTGGTTAGTAATAGTAATCTTTTCAAGGAAACAGCCCTTTTATATTCTTTAAGACATTTCCCCCTAATTATTGCGGTGTGTGTATATTATGTGTGTACTTGCGTATGGGCACACATGTGCCTTAGCTTCTGTGTACAGATCGGGCACTGGCCTTCTCCTTCCCCATGGATTTCTGGGAGTGGAACCCAGGTCACCTGGCTTTTCACTTCAAGTCCTTTTACTTGTTTGAGCCATCTTGGTTTGGGGTTTATTTGTTTTTGTTTGTTTGTTTTTATTGTTTTTTGTTTGTTTGTTTGTTTGTTTGTTTGAGATATAGCCTGGCTGTCCTAGAACTCACTATGTAGACCAAGCTGGCCTCCAACTCACAGAGATGTGCCTGTCTCTGCCTCTGTTGTTTTGTTTCTTTTAACACTTATTTCTGTCTTTGTGTGTCACTGCTGTGAAGAAACACCATCGCCAAGGCAGTTTTTATAAAAGCAAATATGTAATTGGGGCTGGCTTACAGTTTCAGAGGTTCAGTCCGTTATCATTGTTGTGTCATGCAGGCAGACAGGTGCTGGAGGAGCCAGGAATTCTACATCTTGATCTGAAGGCAGCAAAGTGGAGACTGTCTTCTGCAGGTAACCAGAAGAAGGGTCTTTTCTGAAGGCAGCCGGGAGGAAGCTTTCTTCCGTACTGGGAGGAGCCTAAGGACTAGGAGACCTCAAAGCTGCCTACACAGTGACACACTTCCTCCAACAAGGCCACATCCCCTAACATTGCCACTCCTGATGGGCAAGCATTTAAACACATGATTTTATGGTGCTACACCTACCACCACAACTTTTATCTTTTTTTTTTTAACATTTATTTATTCATTTAATGTATATGAGTACACTATTGCTCTCTTCAGACACACCAGAAGAGGGCATCAGATCCCATTACAGATGGTTGTGAGCCACCATGTGGTTGCTGGGAATTGAACTCAGGACCTCTGGGAAGGTCAGTGCTCTTAACCACTGAGCCATCTCTCCAGCCCCCAACTTTTACCTTTTACTTATATGCATGTGTGTTGAGTGTCTGCTACGTGTCCCTAAGCCCACAAAGACCCCATCAGATCCCTGTAGCTGGAGTTTCGGGCAGTTGTGAGCGGCCTGATGCAGGTGCTGAGAAGCAAATTCAGGTCTTTTGGAAGAGCAGCAGCTGCCCTTGATGGTGGGCCATCTCTCTCCAGCCCCGCTTCTGTATTCTCTATGCCACGCCACATCTGTACTCGGTTTTCTGATCTCGTTTTTATTTAATTCCTTGTTTTCATTGGCTTTCTTCTGTTTCTTCAGTTTTTTCCTTCTTCACTCTTGAAGCTGGATAATAAGCTGTTATTATCATTATATGGTGTTAGATTGACCCAGGGTCTTCTGCATGAAAAGTGAGTGATAGATCCTTTATCCCACTGGTACCCCCAAGTTGAAGAGAGAAAAACAATAACATTTACAGGAGTTAGGGAGATGGTGTGGTGGGCAAGAGTGCGCTCTGTGTGTGCATGAAGATCTGAGTTCAAATCCCAGCACCTATGTAAAATGTAGGGTGTGGGTATGGGAATAATCCCAGCACCGTGGGGGTCTGCTGGCTGCCTGCCGAGTTCCAGGCTCAGTAGAGACCCTGTCTCGAGGGGAAAAGGTGATGTGTAACAGAGTAGAACACGCCTTCTGTCCTTCTCTGGCCTTTGTGCATGCACGTGGGTGTTTGCGTACATCGTACACCCATGCACACTCCACACAATTTACAATCTCTATAAATAGTCCAAGGACACACAGCAGTCATTAAAGAACGCAGTAAAAGCTGGCCATGGTGACTCACATCTGTAATCCCAGCATTCAGGAGACTGAGGCAGAAGGATTGCTTTCGATTCCAGTTGCTCTGAACTATGAGCCGCCGCCGCTCTCTCCTCCTTTCACTAGAGCATTTTAAAAATATTTCATAGTTCATTTTTAATTATGTTTGTGCACACATAAATGCATAAAATGGGCAGGCATTCTGTAAAAAGACATGCTTTTATTTGTGTCTGGGCATGTAGAGGGTAGAACAGGGCATCACATCCCTCCGAGCTGGGGGTACAGATGTTTGAGGGATCACAGCTGGTTATTTGGGTGCTGGGATCTGAGTTCTTCATGATCGCACGTCAAGTGCTCTAACCACTGGGCCATCCTTCTAGCTACATTTCTTACAGAGCTCGGGAAGAAGCTTATCGTTGTCCCCACCCTCATCTCCATAGTCCTGGGCCAGAGACTTTACCAGGGAGACTAATGGTCTCCCAAAGGAACAGGCTCCATGGAGAAGCCGCATGCAAACAGATTGGGATATCGAATAGCTTGATGGCAGAGCACTTGTCCAGTATGATAGTGGGTCTGGGCTTAATCCCTAGCAAGGCAAATAACAATGGTAATAACAACAACAACAACAACAACAATAAATCATAGAGAAATGAACTGGAGCAGTCCCGGAGGTTGTGTCGAACGGTAACTGGGAGACTGACAGTCTTACTGGTTTTATGGGCCAATCTATAGGCGGGGCATATTTCCAGGAAAGTAAACAGTTGGAGTCACAGTATACAAACACCAACTCCTAGAACTATTCCTTCCAAGGAGTCTAAACAACTGAGCACCGTTCAGTGTGGAGTGGGTTTTAACATCTGGATGTTGTCAGGGACAAAGTCAAATGAAAGGTCTGCAAAAGTACTGCCAGCACTTGTGAGTGCTGAGGCAGGGGGATGGCTGCATGCTTGAGGCCCCAGCACCTATGAAGCTGAGGCAGGAGGACTGCTGCATGTTTGAGGGCAGCCTTGGCTAAATATAGAATTCCAGGCCAGCCTATGTAGAACGAGAGCCTGTCTCATAAAAAACCAAAACCGAGTAACAAAAACAAACAAACAAAACGAACAAACAAACAAATACAAAAAACCAAAATCAAGCCAGCTGCCGTGGCATCTGCTTTTAATCTCAGTACTCAGGAGGTAGAGGCAGGAGGATCCCTGTGAATTTGTGACTAGCTCCATCTACATGGTAAGTTGTAGCCCACTCAGGGCTACATGGTGAGAACTTTTCTTTTTTTTCTTTTTTCTTTTTTTTTTTCCCACAAGACGGTGAGAACTTTTCTAAGCAACAGTAAACCAAAACCAACCAACCAACCAACCAAACAAACAAATCCTTCGAACAAACAAACAAACCCCCCACAGTTGTGTCAAAGTTACTGTGGGCATACTGGCTATGGTCACTGTGGACATACCCAATGAACTTCAAGTAGCATTAGTGTGAACATTTTTTTGTTTGTTTGTTTTATTGGATATTTTCTTTATTTATATTTCAAATTTCTCCAGGTATCCCCTCTGGAAAACCCCTATCCCATCCCCCCTCCCCCTGCCTCTATAAGGGTGCTCCCCCACCCACCCACCCACCCACTCACTCCTGCCTTCCCACCCTGGCATTTCCCTACACTAGGGCATCGAATCCCCACAGGACCAAGGGCCGCTCCTCCCACTGACGTCCAAGAAGGCCATCCTCTGCCTCATATGTAGCCAGAGCCATGGGTCTCTCCATGTGTACTCTTTGGTTAGTGGTCCAGTCCCTGGGGAGCTCTGGGGGGTCCGGCCTGTTGACTCTCTTTCTCCCCACACGGAGCTGCAAACCCCTTCAGCTCCTTCAGCCCCTTCTCCAACTCCTCAATCTGGGACCCTGCGCTCAGTCCAACGGTTGGCGGTTGGCATCCCCTCTGTATTTGTCTGCTCTGGCAGAGCCTCTCTGGAGACAGACGTATCAGGCTCCTGTCAGCAAGCGCTTCCCTGCATCCTCAATAACGTCCAGGTTTGACAACTATATGGGATGGATCCCCTGGTGGGGTAGTCTCCGGCCTTTCCTTCAGTCTCTGCCCCACACTTTGTCTCCAGTTTTCCTCCTGTCAGTATTTTGTTCCCCCTTCTAAGAAGACCTGAAGCATCCACATTTTGGTCTTCTTTCTTGAGCTTCATATGGTCTGTGAATTGTATCTTGGGTATTCTGAGCTTTTAGGCTAATATCCACTTATCAGTGAGTGCATCCCATGTGTGTTCTTTTGTGACTTACCTCACTCAGGATGATATTTTCTGGTTCCATCCATTTGCCTGCGAATTTCATGAAGTCATTGTTTTTAATAGCTGAGTAGTACTCCATTGTGTAAATGTACCACATTTTCTGTATCCATTCCTCTGCTGAAGGACTTCTGGATTCTTTGCAGCTTCTGGCTGTTATAAATAAGGCTGCTTTGAACATAGTGGAGCATATGTCCTTGTTATATGTTGGAGCATCTTCTGGGAATATGCCCAGGAGTGGTATCACTTGGTCCTCAGGTAGTGCTATGTCCAATTTTCTGAGGAACCACCAAACTGATTTCCAGAGTGGTTGTACCAGCTTGCAACCCCACCAGCAATGAAGGAGTGTTCCTTTTTCTCCACATCCTCACCAGCATCTGCTGTCATCTGAGTTTTTGAATTTAGCCATTCTGACTGGTGTGAGGAATCTAGTGCAAACATTTATAAAGAGACACAGCATGGCAAAAATACTGACAGCCAAACACCAGAAGGAAATATATTTTTAAATTTTATTTTATTATTATTTTTGTTTGTTTGTTTTTCAACACAGGGTAGCCCTGGCTGTCCTAGAATTTGCTCTGTAGACCAGGCTGGCCTTGCCGGGCAGTGATGGCACACACCTTTAATCCCAGCACTTGGGAGGCAGAGGCAGGCAGATTTCTGAGTTCGAGGCCAGCCTGGTCTACAGAGTTCTAGGACAGCCAGGACTACACAGAGAAACACTGTCTCAAAAAAAAAAAAAAAAAAAAAAAAAAACCAACAACAACAAAAAAACAGGCTGGCCTCTAACTCACAGAGATCAACCTGCCTCTGCCTCCTGAGTTCTGGGATGAATGCATTTTAAAGATTTCTTTCTTTCTTTCTTTCTTCCTTTCTTCCTTTCTTCCTTTCTTCCTTTCTTCCTTTCTTTCTTTCTTTCTTTCTTTCTTTCTTCTTCTTCTTCTTCTTCTTCTTCTTCTTCTTCTTCCTCTTCCTCTCTCTCTCTCTGTCTCTCTGTCTCTCTCTCTCTCTCTCTCTCTCTCTCTCTCTCTCTCTCTCTCTCTCTCTCTCTCTCTCTGCATGTGAAAGAGAGACAGACAGAAAAAGACACACAGAGAGGGACAGAGTTTATGTGCACCACATGTGTGTGCAGGAACCCTTGGAGGCCAGAAGAGGGCATCAGAGCCCATGGAACTAGAGTTAGGAGCCACTGTTTGCTACAACCTGATCCTCTGCAAGACCAGCCAGTGCTTGTAACCACCTGAGCCATCTGGTGGAAATCTTGAAAGCAACATGAGGAAAACAAACTTGTCACAAGGCAACCCCGGTAACATTTACTGCTGACCCTTCAGCAGAAACAGTGGAGATGGCAGAGGAGGGGATGGCATACCTACAGCTCTAAGGGGAAACTCAGCAACAGAAACTGCAGATCGGTAAGCTCTTCCAAGGACCAACAGCTGAAATACACCTTCCAAGACACCCTAAGTGGGCTGGGACGTGGCTTAGAGGTAGGCTTCAGATTGAGGAGCCCTTAGGTTCATTCCCCAGGACTCCCAAATAAAGCAGGATTGAGCTCAGACACACCAGAAGAGGGCGCCAGATTCCATTACAGATGGTTGTGAGCCACCGTGTGGTTGCTGGGAATTGAACTGGAGACCTCTGGAAGAGCAGTCAGTGCTCTTAACTGCCGAGCCATCTCTCCATCTCATCAATATTCTTTAAAATCACATTTATTATACTTACCTGGCAGGAAAGATGACCAGAAGGTTTTCTCAGGGTGAGGGTCATGCAGTATGCTTCAGGGGTGCGGCAGTTACCTCGGGGTTCCAGGTGCTCCACCGGGCCCTAGGGGCCCCAGGACTTGGGGTGCTTGAGGGTTTTTATTGGAGGCCATAGGCTGTCAGACAATTTGGTGATTCCAGATCAGTCCAGGCCTTGCAACAACCATTATCACTTGGACTCTGTGTGTGTGTGTGTGTGTGTGTGTGTGTGTGTCTCCCAGCTCATTGCTTGGCCTGGGAAGCTCTAAACGGTCTGGGGATATAGTTCTGCCTGCCTTCCCTCCCAAAGTCTGATGAGCATAGGGCCAAGCCCCATTTAGATGCCCAAGGAAGGGAGTGTATGTGTATGTTTATTTATCTAATTAATTAATCTGTAGACCAGTCTGGTCTTGAACTCAGAGATCTGCCTGCCTCTGCTTGCGGTGTGCTGGGACTAAAGGCTCGCTCCACCACCCCTCAGCATGTGTGGAGTTTGTAAATGGGGTCCTTTTGGTCTAACAATTCAGCACTGGCCTTAGCTTTCTTTCAGTGGGCTAAATGCTTTTTTTTTTTCCTAATGAGATCTCGAGGAGGAAGAGGTTAAAGGGATTCAGTTCTTACATTTATTTTTGTGTATACGTTCACATGTGGGCACACTCGAGCCTTGGGGCATGTGTGGGTCACACATAGGACAAATGGCTGGAATCGGCTCGCTCCTAACGTGGGATCCCGGGGTAGAACTCCCGTCCAGCGGCTGAGTCATCTGGGGTCCGGTCTTTGCCCTTCCGCGGGCTTAGCTCGTTGTTCTCCCAGCCCTCCAGCGCATGTTTTCCCGACTTCCTGTTAGAGGCCTTCGAAGGAGGAGGATCCTGGGAAATCTGAGGTCAGACATTTGAGCAATTCAGAGAATTCCGGAGGCCGTAAGGTAGAGGGAGAGGAAGGACTTGGGGTCGGCTACCGCGCCTTGAGAAAGTTATCTGTGTCGCTCCGACCCTCGGCTTTTCCCTGGGTGTCGAGTGGCTCCTTCTGTGTCCGCTCCAGGAAAAACCGGTTTATTCAACAGGTGGCAAGTCCCAAGGTGAGAGAGGCAGGCTTGAGCCGGAGAGCCGGCAGCACAAAGACAATTCCCCCGGGCGGGTCCCGGATCGGTTTCCACCCGGGGCTGTGGCGGGGATGATAAGGACACCTTTGCCCAGCACCCAGGGCAGCTGGGATGCTCGGGGACGCGTGGATGGGCGAGCGCTGAGCCTGGGCGCGGGGAGGGGCGGGCCCGGGCCGGGTGGGCGGGGCGGGCCCGGGTGGGCGGGGCGGGCCCGGGTGGGCGGGGCGGGCCCGGGTGGGCGGGGCGGCGTGGAGAGCGGCGGGCAGGGAGGTAGGCCGTGGCTGCAGGCAGTGTGGGGCGGGCAGGCCCGATCGGCCCGGGTCCCCGGGGTGCTGCACCCTCGCCGCGTGCAATAAGCGATTCCTCCAGACCGGGGACCCCGGGCCTGGCGGGGGTCCGAGAGTCGGTTCTCCCAGATCCCGTGTTTCCCGAACCGAGCGACCGAGCCCAGTGTCCTGCAGAGGACGCTCGCCGGCGCGTTCTCACCACTGTCAATGTGTCACCCCTTTGCCTAGCTCCACCCCGCGGGCTGGGAAACCTGGCAGCAGACGATCCCCAGTCCCCCGGGCCCAGGCACCGCGCTGCCCCTCCTTGTCTCCTCCCGGCCACGCGCTACGAGCCCGGGATGCAGCTCTCCAGCAGGGCGGCAGCCAGGGAGGCGGCGAGCCGCGACGTGCTGGCCGCGGACCTCCGCTGCAGCTTCTTCGCCTCGGCGCTGCAGAGCTACAAGCGAGACTCGGTGCTGCGGCCCTTCCCCGCCTCCTACGCCCGCCACGACTGTAAGGACTTCGAGGCCCTGGTGAGTCCGTTCTGATCCACCGTTGCTCGCTGCATCCTGGGCCAAGTGGCCCCGTGGAACGGCAGGCAGGAGCAGCTCCACCCGTGTTAGAACACATGCCAAATCCCCTGAACTTCCCACCCAGCCTGGCCTTGGGGAAGGTTCCCATCAGCAAGAACACTCCTAAACACCCTCGTGTAGACACACTGCCGAGTCATTTGGTGGCTGCTTCCTTTTGTCAGTGACTGATTTCCCAGGAGTGATGTGAGGAACAGCTACACAGTCTTCCACAACACGCTCAAGTGTGGCCCTAAAGGGCGTTGATCTGAACCAGCTGCTCTGCCAAGATAGGAAGTTGTCCCTCCCTTTGCAACTAGTTAGACTTTGCCCTTCAGATGAAGTTACTTACGAACAGTTCTTATATAAACTGTCACGCAGTGCACATATGCGCTGTTACTTTCTGACGACTTATATTCCGAGTGGCCGGGATTGATTACAGGTTTCAGCACTACCCACGACCTATATGTAAGGCATATAATTTCTCTAAGAAGTTAGGGTCAGTATTCCAGACGTCAGCTATCCTTGTAATCCAAATATTTGGAATTATCCGGAAGATATAGCTTGCCAAAATTGACTCGAGTGAAGAAAATAGAAAGTCTCCAGTAGTGGTGGTGCACACTCACACACAATCTCAGCACTCAGAAGGATGAGGCAGGAGTGCAAATTTGAGGCTAGCCTGGGCTATAAAAAGAAACAAGCAAACAAATCTTTGAACCCTACCTACTTAGTTGACAAGTTCTATTTCAATACAGGAGTAGTACATGCTTACAGTTTCATAGAAATTCTTTCAAAATATTGAAAATGTAGTTAGATATGGTGGTAGGCAGACATCTGTAATCCCGGCCCCTGGGAGGCAGGAACAGTAGAATCAGTTCAAGGTCAGCTGCAGCAATATATTGAGTTTCTGTATAGCCTGGATTACATAAAACTGTCTCGAACAAAACAAGAAAGCAGGAAAGAAAAAAGGTTGGAATGTACTTGGTATTAAATCTGATAAAGGTAATACAGAAAAGGAAATTATTGAGAAATTCCGTTCCCCAAGTATAAATGCAAAATTCCAGGGTTTGGGAGATGGCTCAGACGGTTGGCACCGACTGCCCTTCCAGAGGACACAGGTTTACTTCCTGGCACAAACATGGTGTTCACAGCCATCTAAATCCACTTTCAGGGGGGGTCTAAGACTCTCTTCTGGTCTCTGCGTGCAGCAGGAACCACATGGTCCACAGGCTTACATCCAGGCAAAACACCCATTGGCGTTAAAAAATACATTATTAAAAAAAAAAAATACAAAACTCCACCACAAAATACTAGGACCCCCAACGCAACATATAATAAAAGGTAATTCATCATCACCAGGTTAAGTCTGTGTCAGGAAAGCGCTTTCCCTGTTTGGAAGTCAACTAATGTAAGCAACCGTGTTATCTGATGAAAAATGTTCACAATGGACACTGAGCACCTCCCACCGTCTCTGATGAGGTCACGAACCCTGGGTCCGCTCTTTGTTTTCATTCCTTGGAGGTCAAGCAACAAACAAAGGCGGGCCATCTGGCTCCACCTGGCCCTTACAGTCCTAGCCATGTGTGTTGAGGATCCCTGGGCTCTTGGCGGCTTGCACCGCCTCTGCAGGCCCAGGTACAGGAAGTGGGAAGAAACAGGCAAACCGACTTCTGTCGTGGTTTCTTCTGCAAGCTCTCGCTCACTCTTGAGTTCGTGGTGTAAGGGACTTGAGCACAAAACACGACAACAGATGTTTATAGGTCAAGTGACTTCAAAAGCTGATTTTCACAGAAGATCAAGTCCAGCCTGGATTTACTTTCTGAGTCATTTTGTGGCTGAAGAAGGAAACTTGGGGTACTGGGTTTTTGTTTGTTTGTTTTGCTTTGTTTTTATCTCTCATTTTTCTAGCTGAAAACATTTGAGAACTAATACGAGCACTTCTGGTCATTTACAATTACTTTACTGACTATTCCTAGAGGACCCCTTTGGTGAAACCAAGTCCCTGGCAGTTAGGCATGGTCTGGTCTTATTCTGCTACTGTCCACAAAGCCCTCCATTATCTCT